>NW_022984643.1:3525802-3537296 GCF_008694065.1 Daldinia childiae
ATATTATTATTTATTAAAATATTAAAATATTTTTAATTGATTTTATTATATAAATTTATAAATATATGCGTTTTTTTAATTTTATATTTATATTATTTATTTAATAATATTTTTATTTTTATTTTAATAATATATTTTATTTAATATTTTATTTAATTATATATATTTATTTAAATATAAAATTAATTAAAAATATTATTAATTATAAAATAATATTTATAAAAATATATATTTTTATATTTTTATTGATATTAAATAAATTTATATTTATAATTTTTTATATAAATTGTTTTAAATTAAATTAATATTTAAAAAATATTTTAAATATATATTTTATTTATTATTTATATAATAAAATTATTAAAGTATTTAAATAAATAAAAATAATATAATATTTTAAAATTTAAAAATTATTATAATAATTCTTCAATTTATCGAATATAAATAATAAGTTTTATTTAAATTAATATTAATTCAAATATAATTAAAATTTTAATTTTTAATTTTTAATAATTATTATTTTTTTGTATTTTAATATTAAAAATATATTTTATAATTTTATTTTATTATTAATTTGTTTAATAAAATAGTTATAAATATATTTATTATTTATTTTTTTTAATAATTTTAATAATTTTTATAATAATTTTTTAATTCATTTAATATAAATAATTTATTAAAATATTTTTTACGTTTAAATTTTTAAAAATTAAATTTTAAACAAAAATATATATATTTGTAAATTTATATAAATATTTTTATATATTCATAAATTTATATAATGAAATTTATTAAAAAATTTTATTAATTTTTTATTATTTATTAAATATTTATTTATTAATTATTTATAATAAATTTTAAAAATTTAAACGTAAAAAATATTTTTAATAAACTATAAAAAAATGATAAAAAATAATAAATAATTAAGAAATAATTAATAAATTAATAAAAAATTAAATATTTTTAAAAGATTTTATTATATAAACTTATAAATATATAAAAGTATTTGCGTAAATTTATAAATATATATATTTATTAATTAATTTTTATTTTTTTATTAATTATTTTATTAATTTTTTATAATATATTTTTAATAAAATATTAAAATGACTATTGTTATTAATATACTTTCGTTTTATTATCGAAGTTTATTAATATATTTAATATATTTAAATATATTTTATTTATTTTTAACTTTTATTATATTAACTTTTATAACTTATTTAGTTTAATTATTTAAAATAAAAGATTTACATTAATATTTTTGTTTTAAATAGATTTTTTTAATGATATATGTTTCGATTTAATGTATGTTTTATTTTAAAAGTTATTCGAAAATATGTAAGTATATATTTGATTTAATGTAAATGCGACCGTAAAAAAACCTTTTGTAAAACTTTATTTTAAAGTTTTATTAAATATATTAACTTTTATAATTTGATAAATTTCGCAACTTAATATATAAGATTTATATCGTTATTTTCGCTTTAATTAAAGCCTTTTAATGATATAAGTATCAACTTGGTGCAAGCTTTTAATATGAAGTTATTTGAGTATAAATGGTGGTGGTGGTGGCTTTTAAAAATACCACGTGATATCTTTTCGCGCGGTTGCATTTACATTAAATTAAACCTTATATATTCGAATAACTTTTAAAATAATACATGCATTTAATTGATACTTATATTATTAAAAAAAGTTTAATTAAAACGAAAATAATAATATAAATCTTATATATTAAATTATAAAATTAAATAAATTATAAAAAATAATAAATTATAATATAATATAATTAATTAAATTAAAAAAATTAATAAAAATGTAATTGTTATATAAAATGTATTAATAAACTTTCGATAATAAAATAAAAATGTATTAAAAACAATAGTTTTAATTAAAATAAAATTAATAAAATTAATAAATAATTAATCTTTAATTAATTATTATTATTTAATATTAAAAATTCATAAAATTAAAATAATATAATAATATAAACTTTTTTAAATTATACGTTTATTAATTATTTAATTTATTAATTTATTGATTATTTTAATTTATTTAATATAAATAATAAATTTTATTTTAAATTAACATTTAAAATTTATTTATTTTATATATATTAATTAAGTTTTTTATTTTAAAAAAATAAAAGGTTTTTAATTAAATATAATTATTTATCATATATTAAATTAATTTTAATTTTTTTTATTTTATAAATTTAAAAAAAATATAAACATTAATATTAATTATAATTAATATAATTTTAAAATAAAAACTTTTAATTTTTTTATTAATAAAAAAATTATTTAAAAAATTAAATTAACTAATAAATATATAAAAAAATTAAATATTATAACAAATAAGTAAAAATTACATTTAAAATTTAAAAAAAAACATATATTTACAAGTTTACGTAAGTATTTTCACGTGTTTACAAGCTTACATAATAAAATTTATCGGAGATTTTTATTAATTTATTATTTAAAATTTAAAAAAACGCATGTATTTACAAACTTGCGCAAACGTTTTTACGTGCTCGTAAACTTGCACGGTAAAATCCGTTAAAAATATTTTAATAAATTTTAACCAATTAATTTCTTTATTAATTTATCAATTATTTATCTTTTTTTCATTAGTTTTTTATAATAATTTTAAAAGTTTAAACGTAAAAAATGTTTTTAACGGATTAATTAATTAATAGAAAATAAATGACTAATCGAAGATTAGTTATTTACTAATTAAATAACTTATTTTAATCAAAGAAAACTTCGTTTTTTTTTACTTAATACATGAAGTTTTTATAAATTAATAATATTTATATTAATTATTAATTAATTATTATTTATCAATCATTTATTAATTTTTTATAATAACTTTTAAAACTTTAAACATAAAAATGTTTTTAACAAATAAATAAATTAAACATATTTAAAATTATTATAAAAATATATACATTATAAAATTATTAAATAAAACTTATTAAAAAAGTTATATTATAATTATAAAAACTTTATTAAATATAATTTTAAATAAAAATAAATTATATAAGTTATATAAAAATTAAAACTATTTTTAAATAATAATAATAAATTATAATATTTTTATTTAATTATAATTATTACTATTAATATACTTTTATTTTATTATCGAAAGTTTAGTAGTATACTTTATATAATAAATATATTTTTACTATTTTTTTTTAATTAAATTAATTATATTATATTTTAATAATTTAACTTTTATAATTTATTTAATTTAATAATTAAATATAAAAGATTTATATAATCTTTTTTACTTTAATTAAGGTTTTTTAATTAAATAAGTTTTAATTAAATATATATGTTATTTTAAAAATTATTTAAATATATATATATATATATTTAATTTAATATAAATACAATCGCGTAAAAAGATATTACGTAATATTCCCAAAAATTACCATAATTATTACTATATATATTTAAATAATTTCATATTAAAAATCTATACCAAATTAATATTTATATTATTAAAAAAACTTTAATTAAAACAAAAATAACAATATAAATATTATATATTAAAATATGAAAATTTAATAAATTATTAAGGTTAATATATTTGATAAAATTTTAAAATAAAACTTTGTAAAAAGCTTTTTTACGGTTACATGTATATTTAATTAAATATATATATATATTTAATTAAAACTTATTTTATTAAAAGACTTTAATTAAAGCGAAAAATATAATATAAATCTTATATATTAAAATCCAAAATCAAATAAGTTATAAAAGTTAATATAATAAAAGTTAAATTAAAAATAAACAAAATATGTTTAAATATATTAAATATATTAATAAACTTTAATAATAAAACGAAAGTGTATTAATAGTAATAGTTTTAATTATAATAAAAAAGTAAAAAATTAAATAAAAATTATTTTATTAATTTTAAATTTTATAATTATAAAATAAATAATAAAAAGGCTTTTTTTATTATAAATATAATAAATATAATAAATAAAATTTCAAAAAACGCATGCATTTACAAATTTACGCAAGTATTTTTACATGTTTATAAACTTATATAATAAAATCTATTAAAAATATTTAAATTAAATATTTTAATAAATTTTAATTAATCATTTTTTATTAATTTATCAATTTTTTATTAATTTTTATTAATTTTTTATTAATTTACTATAATAATTTTAAAAGTTTAAACGTAAAAAATGGGTTTAACAAATAATAAATATAATTAGATTTAAAAAAATAATAATAATTAAAATAATTAAATAATTTGTATTTTACAATTTTTAATTAAAATAAAAACCATATTAAAAAAGTAGTAAAAAACGTATTAAATGGGTAATATATTAAATATAATTTTATAATAATAAAGTTAATAAATATTACACAAATATTATATATATTTTTATATAAACTTATTTTATCATTTATATATTTTTCATAATAATTTTGTTAAATTTAATAAAAATTTTAAATTTATTTAAAATATATGTTTTTAATTAATTAATTTTATTAATTATACTTTTTTTATTAAATTTTGAATTAACTTTTTTTAATTAATTTAATATTATATTTATTAAAAATTACTTATTATTTAAAACCCTTATTTTTAGTTTTTCTTTATTATATTAAATATATACGATCGGATAATAATATTTTATAAATGTATGTAAGCAAGTAAAATTATTATATAAAAGTTTACATTATTATTAAATTAATTAAATTAATTACATTAATTACATTAATTACATTAATTAAATTAATTACATTAATTACATTAATTACATTAATTAAATCAAATATTAAATAAAATGTAATATTATAAATAAAAATAAACATATTACTAAACGGTGTAAAATTTTAAACTAATAAAAAAACTTATATTTTTAAAAATATAAATGGTTAAAACTATTTTAATGATATAAATTTATAATAATAATTTTATATGGTAAAAATTTTATATTAATTTAAAAATAAATTATATTATTTAATTTAATAAAAATTCCATAAATTTATATAAAATAAGTAATATTATATAATTAAAAATAAAAGCCAATTTAAAAATTTTATTTAAAAAACAAAAGTAAGTTTAAACCGAAATAGTTTATTAATTAAAAAATATTAAATAAAAAATAATGCGAAATAAAAAAAACGCTATAACCAAATTATTTATAAAATTAATTTAATATTTAAAATAATATTTTTTTTAAAAATAAATATTATTACGGTTAAAGATTATATAGTTATTTAATTTTATTAAATAATTTACATAATTTAATTTTAAATTAAACATTTTAAATTTATATATATATATTTATATAATTTTTAAAATATTATTTATATTTATTTAAAATTTATATTATTAAAAAGCTTTAATTAAGGTAAAATTAATAATATAAATTTTATATATAATATTATAAAATTAAATAAATTATAATGGTTAATATATTAATAATTAAAAATAAATGAAATATATTTTAATATATTAAATGTATTAATAAATTTCGATAATAAAACAAAAGTATATTAATAACAATAATCAAAAAAATATTATAAAAAACTAATAAAATAATTAATAGAAAAATTAAAAAAATAACAATAAATATTATATATATAATAAATAAATATATAAACTAAAAAATTCGTATTATTATATTATTTAAATTTTAAAATAATTTATTAATTTTAGATTAATTTACTTTAAAATAATATTAATTAAATA
This sequence comes from Daldinia childiae, assembly GCF_008694065.1. Lineage (NCBI taxonomy): Eukaryota > Fungi > Ascomycota > Sordariomycetes > Xylariales > Hypoxylaceae > Daldinia > Daldinia childiae. Next base: position 3,531,533 of record NW_022984643.1, read on the forward strand.
ATAAAAGTTATATTAAATAAATAATATATTTAGTTAATATATATTGTTAAATATTTATTTTACACTTAAAATCTTTTTAAAAATTATTTTAAATAATTATTTTTTATTTTATTATTTTATATTAAAATCTTTTTATTTTAATTTTATTTTTAATATTATTATTAATAATTTCTTATTTTAAAAATAGATTATTTGGGGTTTTGGTTAATAAAAAATATAAAATATATAAAATCTTTTTATATTATTTAAAAATTTTAAAAAATAAATATTATTTTATATTTTAATAATTTTATATAAATTTTAACATTTATTATTAAATTTTTAAATTAACTTTTTTATTTTAATATTATATATATTTAAATTATTTGATTATTTATAACTATTATTATTGATATACTTTTATTTTATTATTAAAAGCTTATTGGTATACCTTGTATTATAAAATGTATATCTTTACCAATTTTTTCAATTAAATTAAATATATTATAATTTAACTTATTTATTTTTACAATTTATTTAATTTAATATTTAAATATATATAATTTATATTATTATTTTTGTTTTAATTAAAGTTTTTTAATAATATAAATTTCAATTAAATATATATGTTATTTAAAAAGTTATTTAAATATGTATATTAATAGTAGTAATGGTAGCTTTTAAAAAACTACGTGATATTTTTTTACGCGGTTATATTTACATTAATTTAAATGATATATGTTTAAATAACTTTTAAAATAATATATGTATATAATCGAAACTTATATCATTAAATAGCTTTAATTAAAGCAAAGATTATGATATATAATATATATATTAAATTGTTAGATTTAGTAAGTTATAAAGGTTAATATATTTGATAAGTTTTTAAATGAAGCTTTGTATACGGCTTTGTAAAAGGTTTTTTTGCGGTCGCATTTATATTTAATTAAATACACACGTATATTTAAATAATTTTTTAAATAATGTATGTATTTAATTGAAATTTATATTATTAAAAAGCTTTAATTAAAGCGAAAATAACAAAATAAATTATATATATGTTTTTACAAAATTAAATAAATTATAAAAGTTAATATAATATAATATATTAAAACTTAAAAATGGGTGGGATGTATTTAAATGTATTAAATGTACTAATAAACTTTAATAATAAAACGAAGGTATATTAATAACAATAGTTTTACTTATTAATTTAAAAATTAAAAATTAAAAAAATATTAAAGTACTTTTTAATTAATAATTAAATTATATTTAAAAAATAAATATAAATTATATATTTTAATTATTAATAATAATTATGAAGATTTTATATAAATTTAATAAATATATAATAAATAAATATATTTATATAAATTTTTATATTAAAATACATGGTTAAAATAAAATGATATATTTTAATAAATTAATTAATAAAAATAAAACTATTGTTATTAATATATTTTTGTTTTATTATTAAAATTTATTAATATATTTAATATATCGATATATATTTTATTTATTTTTAATTATTATAACTTATTTAATTTTATAATGTAAAATATAAAAAATTTATATTATTAATTTTATTTTAATTAAAGTTTTTTAATAATATAAATTTTATATTTATACATATAATATTTTAAAAGTTATTTAAATATATATATATATTTAAATATAAATTTAATTATAAAAAAACTTTTCGTAAAACTTTATTTAAAGTTTTATCGAATATATTAACTTTTATAATTTATTAAATTTAACAATTTAACTTATATAATTTATACCGTTAATTTTGTTTTAATTAAAGCTTTTTAATAATATAACTATTAACTTAATATAAATTTTTAATATAAAATTATTTAAATATATGTGGGTGGTAATGGTGGTGCTTTTTGAGAAAACCACGTGATTTTTTTTACGCGGTTATATTTGTATTTAATACATATTTAAATAACATTTAAAATAACGCATGTATTTAATTAAAACTTATATTATTAATAAATTTTAATTAAAACAAAAATAATAATATAAATCTTATATATTAAATGATTAAATTAATTAAATTAAAAAAGTTAAAATGTAAAGATGTGGTATAATTAATTAACTAATTTAATTGAAAAAATTAATGGGGTTATATTTGTTGTATAAAATGTACCACTAAACCTCCGATAGTAAAACGAAAGTGTATTAATAGCAATAATTAAAAATAAAACTTAATTTATATATAAAATTATATTTTTTATAATTTAATAATTATGTGAAGTAAATTAAAATAAATTAAATATAACAAATAACAAATAATTGTATTTAATTAAAAACTTATTATTTCATAAAAATAAAAAACTTAATTAATATATATAAAAACATATAAAACTTTAGTTTAAAATAAATAATTAATTAAAAATCATATTGTTTTTAAACAATATTATATATTTAATGTTAATATTTTTCCAAAATAAAAAAAGAATTTTTAATAATTAAAATAATTTTTAAAATATATTTATAATAATATTAAATATAAAGTTTTTATACTTTTAATAATTTATAAAAATTAAATTGTAATTTTTTATAAAATTTAAATTATAAATTTATTAATTTTTAAAATCAAAAGATAACTTTAATAATATATTTATTTTTAAAATTATTATATAATTTATAAATAAAAATTGTTAAAATTTACTTGATAAATCTTTTTGTTAAACTTTTTTTAATATATTTTTTAAAATAATAATTATTTATAAAATTAAAGTATATTTTATATATGTGTTATTTATTAAAATATCCATAAATATAATTATATTAAATTAATAAAAAAGTTTATATTAAATTTATATTAAATAAATTTCTTTAAAATTTATATTAAATAAATTTTTTATAAAAATTATATAATATTTATTATTTAATTTTTTTTAGTTATAAACTTAAATTTAATTTAAAAAAATTTAACAATTAAAAAGGGTAAAAAATTTAACCTATTTAATTTCATAAATATAAAATTATTAATATTTATAAAATATTATAAATTTTTAAAATTAATAAATCATTTTAAGTTTAAAATAATAAAACAATATAAACTCTTTTATTTTATACACTTATTAATTACTTACATAATATATATTAATTATTTTATTAATTTCCTATAATCATGTTTTAATTTGTTTAATATAAATAACATATTTTATTTTAATTAAAATATTTTAAATGTTTAAATCTAAACTACCATTTTTAAAAATAATTTAATAATAATTAAAACTTATTATTATAAATTTTATAATTATATTTTTATAAAAAATATTATTATATACTTAATAAAAAATATAATTTTATTTTTTGGATAAATAAAATAATTTTATTATTTACATAAATTAGATCAAAAATTATTAATATATTTTAAAAAATAAATCAATATATTAATTAATTTAAATAATATTATTTTATATTTAAAAACTTTTATTTAACTATAAATACCATTTTTTATTAATTTTTTTCTAATATATAAATTTTATTAAAAACTGTAATGATATATATTTTAAAAAGATATTTAATATATTATATTTTTTAATTATTTTTTATATTTATAAAAAAATAAAAGAAATAAAAGAAATAAAAGAAATAAAAAAAATAAATTAATAAATTTAATTTTTATATAAATTTTTTTTAAATATATTTATAAATAATGTAAAATTATTTATTATTATATGAATAAGATTTATAATAAAAGAGTTTTATATTAAAATTTTAAATTAATTTTAATATTATAAAAATAATATAAAACTAATTTATTTATTTTTTTTTATTTGTGAAAGACATTTTTTACGTTTAAACTTTAAAAAATTATTATAAGATATTGATAAATAAATAATAAATAATAAATAATTAATTAATTAATAAATGATAAAAAACTAATAAATTAATAAAGAATGAAATGTTTTTTACGGATTTTACCGTGTAAGCTTATAAACACGTAAAAACGTTTGCGTAAACTTGCGAATATATGCGTTTTTTTTAAATATTAAAAACTTTTATTTTTTTATATAATTTTAAAATAATCTTTTTTTTAATATATTTAAAACATTTTTACAATTATAATCTTTATTAATATAGTTTTATATAATTTATTTAAAGTATTATTTTATTTAATATTAATAAAAAATTTTATAATTTTTTTAAAATAATTTAAATAATATTAATACTTTTGAATAATAATATATACTTATATTAATTATACATAAAATAAAATTAATAAATTAATTTAAATTTAAAATAATAAAAAAAATGTAAAAATATATTAATATTTATATAATTAAAATTTATAAAAATTTAATATTTATATATAGTTTTATTAATATAATAAAATTTAAATTAACCAATATAATTCTTTAATATTTAATATTCTTATTTATAAAATAAACACATTTTATACGTTTTTTAAATATATTATAAAATTATTTTTAATTTTTTTAATTTAATAATTTTATAAATGTTTGATATTTTTTTCCATTTAAAGGTTTAATAAATTTATTCACCAAATTTCTTTTTATTAATATTTATTTTAAATGACCTTAAATTAATAATTTGAAAATGGTTTAAAAAAATACCTTTTTTAACCATATTTTCTTTAATTAATCACATTTTAATATACTTTTTTAAAAACATTTTTAAATTTTTAATTTAATACGATTTTAAACATTTTTTATTTAAACGGCTATATAATAATTAAATCAATTAAACACATAAGAAATAAAACCTTTATAAAATAAATACTAATTTAATTATTTAAATAGGTTATTATATATAAAATGTACGCGTTTCGGGTTAAAATTAACTATAACACCGGTTGCAACACCGGTTGCAACGCAATAGCCGTAATAAACATTGTAATAAATATTAAAGCTTATAACATTACAACGCAATATCGTATAAATATGTAAAAAAAAAAACGAAAAAGTAGCAAAATCAAAATATTAACCTTGATTAATTAAAATAAAAGATATTTTAAACGTTATTACTATTTATTATATTATTATCGATATAATCTTATTAAAAGTTTAAACGTATGCCGGTTTGATTTATAATATATAAAGATAATTAAAATTAAAATTTAAAAAACGCCTTCCCTATAATTTATAAATATAAACACATAAACCAAAGGTTTTGTAACGTTTATAACGCCAACAAAAAAAGAAGCAAAAGCAAGCGAAACCCGCCGCTTTTTAAGTTTTTAATTTTAACACATTAAAATAAATTAATATACTATATTTTAATATAGTTAACTTTTATTTTTTATCTTATATAATTATAATTTTTTATATATATTATTTTTAATAATTTATTATTAATTGGTTAAAAAAAATTATGAATTTATGTTATATTAATAGTAATAATAGTAAATATAATATATTTAAATATTTTTAAATTTTTTATAATAATTATTTATAATTTAAATAATTATAATATAAATATTTTAGTAATAAATAATATATAATTAATAGTGAATTTTTTAATAATTAAATTTAATATATAATTAACTTTTATTACGCCATATAAATTAATTTTATTAAATTTATAACATAAATAATCTTTATTAAATATATAATATTATATATAATATTATATATATTATTTTATGTAAATATTTTATTATTTTTTTATATTATATTATATATTTTATTATAAAATTATTTATAAATTATATTTAAGTTAATATAACAAAATTAATATTAAATATTATTAAATAAATTAATAAATTTATTTTATTTATTAAAAATATGTGTTTAAACAT
>NW_022984643.1:3543313-3547578 GCF_008694065.1 Daldinia childiae
TTAATTTTAAATATAAAAAAAGGTATAAAGGTTTTAAAATTATTAAGTAAAATTTATATTTTAATTAATAAAATTATTAAAAAAAATTAATATAAAATAAATAAGAAATATAATAATAAAAATATAATATAATTTTAAAAAAAAATAAAATAATAAAAATTTAAACTATTTTTAAATAGTAAATAATAGATTATAATATTTTATTTAATTATAATAAAAAGGTAAAAGATTAAATAAAAATAATTTAAAAAATTCTTTAATTATATAAATAATTAATTATATAAATTATAAATAATTTTATTAATAAATTTTATAATTATAAAAGAATAAATTAATAAATAACTTATTTTATAATTTTTAAAAAAATAATAAAAATAAAAATTAAAAATTTAAATATTTTAAAAGTAAATTTAATTAGGATAATAAAAAAGATCTTTTTTATAAATATAGTAAATATAGCCATATTTAAAAAGATTACTTAAAAAAGAAAGGTAAGAATAACAATTAAGGTAATATTTAAGGTAATAATTAAAATAATTAAATAATTTTATTTTTATTATTAATTAGAATAAATTATATATAAATATTGGAAACGGCGTATATATTATTAAGATAAATATTAAATTATAAATCCTTAATTAAGGAAATATATAATATCTTAAAGAAAAATATAAAAAAAAATTAATTTTATCTTAAAGGTAAAGTTAATAGTTATATAAATAAATAATTTATTATATTTATTAAATATTATATTTTAACTTTATTATTATTATTCTATATATTTTAATTAATTCCTTTTAAATATAGAAATTAATATATATTATAAAATATATAAATGATTTTATATTTAATATAGTAATTAATATTTTAATAAAGAATATATTATATTTATCCGTCGGAGACATTTTTTACGCTTAAACTTTTCGAAATTATTATGGGAAATTAATAAATAATTAATAAATAATTGATAAATAAATGATAAATTGATAAATAATTGATAAATAATTGATAAATAATTCTTTAATAAATGATAAGAAATTGATAAGTTAATAAAGAAAATAATTGGCTAAAATTTATTAAGATATTTAAATATCTTCGATAGATTCTACCGTGCGAGCCTGCAAGCACGTGAAAACGCTTGCGCGAGCTTGCAAGTACATGCGTTTTCCTAAATTTTAATTTATTATAATAATAATTTAATACTATAAATTTATTATAAATTCTTAACCTAAAAAATAATAAATATATTTTTATATAAAATAATATAATTAAAAAGCTAATTTAAACTATATAACTTTATATAAAATTAGGTTAATAAATTTTAGAAGTTAAATTAATACCTATTATAAAAAAGAATTATATTTATAAATTATAAAGTTAAAAAGAAAATTTATTAAAAGAAGAGGAGAAGAGAGCGGGGAGAGGGAAAAGGGGGGAGGGAAGAGGGGGGGAAGAAAAGGAGGAGAGGAAAGAAGAAAAGGGAGAAAGAAGGAAGAGAGGGAAAAGCGGAAGAAAAGAAGGGGGAGAAGAAGAAAAAAGAAAAGAAGAAGAGGGGGGGGAGAAAAAGAGAAGAAAGGGAAAGCGGAAAGGGGAAGAGAGGGGGAGGAAGAAAGAGAGAAAGGAAGAAGAAAGAGAAAGAGGAAGAAGAAGGAAGGAGAAAAGGAGAGAAAGGAGAAAAGAGGAGGGAAAGGAGGAAAGAAAAGAAAAAGAAAGGAAGGCGGGAAGAGGAAAAAGGAGAGGAGGGGAAGAGAAAAAAAAGAAAAGAGAGGAGGAAGAAGGGGAGAAAGAGAAAGAGGAAGAAAAAAAGGAGGAAAAAAAAGGGGGAGGGGAGAGAGAAGGAAAGAAAAAGGAGAAAAAGCGGGGGGAAAAAAGGGGAAAAAGAAAGAAAGGAGAGGAGGAAAAGGAGAGAAGAGAAGGGGAAGAGGGGAGAACGGACCGGAAGGAAAGAGAAGAAAGAGGGGAGAAGAAGGAGAAAAAGAAAAAGAGAGAAGAAGAAGGGAGAAGAGAGAAAAGAAAAAGAAAAGGAGGAAAGGGGGAGAAAAGAGGGGAGGGAAGGAGAGAAAAGAGGGGAAAGGGGAGGGAAGGGAGGGAAGAAGGGGAAAAAAGAAAGGAAAAGGGGGGAAAGGAAGAAGAAAGAAAAAGGGAAAAAGAAAGGAGGGAAAAACCGGGGAGGAAAAAAAAAAAGGAAAGGAAGGGAAGGAGGGGAGAAGGAAGAGGAAAAGAAAAAAGAGAAAAAAAGAGAGAGGGCGGAGAAAAGAAGGGGAAGGGGAGAGAGAGGAGAAGAAAAAGACGGAGGGAGGGGGAAAAGGAGAGGAGAAGAAGGGAGAGAGAGGAGGAAGAAAAGGAAAAGAGGAAAGGAAAAAAGGGAGAGGGAGAAAAAAAGAGAAAGGAGAGGGAAAAGGGAAGAAAAAGGAAAACCGGAGAAGAGGGAGGGGGAAAGCCGGAAAAAGGAGGAGAGGAGAGGAAGGAAGGGAAAGGAGAAAGGAGAAGAAGGAAGAAAGGGAAGAGAAAAAGAGAAAAGGGAGAGGGGGAAAGGAGGAAAAAAAAGAAAGGGAGAGGAGAAAGAGGGAAAAAAAAAAAGGGGGGGAGGAGAGGAGAGAGGAGGGGGGAGAAAGAGAGGAAAAAGAAGAAGAAAAGCGGGAAGGGAAAAAAGAGGAGGAAAGGGGGAGGAAAGGAGAGAAAAAAGAGGGAGAGGAGAAAAAAAGAAGGAAAAGAGGGAAAAGGAACAGAAAAAAGAAAAAGAAGAAGAGGAGGAAGAAAAAGAGGAGGAAGAAAAAAGAAAGGAAAGGAGAGAGAAAGAGAAACGGGGGAAAAAAGGGAGAGGAAAGGGGGAGAGGGAGAAAAGAGCAAAGAAAAGAAAGAAGGGGGGGAGAAGAAGCCGGAAGGAAAAAAACAAAGGAAAGAAAGAGGGGAAGGGGGAAAAGGAATAGGGAAGAGGAGGAGGAGAAGAAAAAAGAAGGGAGAAAGAAGGGGGGAAAAAGAGAGAAAAAAGGAGAAAGAAAGAAGCGGAGGGAAAAAGAGGGGAGGAACGGGAGAAAAGAAGAGAAAAGAGGGGAAAGAAAGAAGAAGAAAGCGAGAGGAAAAAAAAGAAAAAGAAAGCGGAAAGAAAAGAAAGAAGGGAAAACCAGGGAGAAAAAAAAGGGAAAAAAAAGAGAGAAAAAGAGAGGGAAGGGGAGAGGAGGAGAGAAAAGGAGAGAGAAGGAGGAAAGAAAGGGGAAAGAAAGAGGAAAAAAAAAAGGGGAGGGAAGAAGGGAGGAAAGAAAGGGAAAAGAGAGAGGGAGAGAGAAGAGGGGAAGAAGGGAAAAAGAGAAACGAGAAGAAAAGAAAGGGGAGAAGAAGGAAAAGAACGGGAGAAAAAAGAGGAAGAGGAGGAAGGAGAAGGGGAAAGGAAGAGAGGAGAGAAAGGAAGGGGAGAAGAAGAGAGGGGAAGAAAAAGCGAGAAGAAAAGAGCGGGAGAAAAGGCGGCCGAGGGGAAAAAAAGAGGGGAAGAGAGGGAAAGAAAAAAAAGAAAGAGAAGGGGAAGAAAGGAAAGAGGAGGAAGGGAAGAAAGGAGGAGAGAAAGGAAAAGAAGGAAGAGGACAGAAGAAAAAAAAGGGGAAAGAGAGGAAAAAAAGGAAGGGGAGAGGAAAAAAAGAAAGAAGAGGAGGGAGAGGAAGAAAAAAAACAGGAAAGAGAAGAAGGGGGGAGAGGAAGAAGGGCGGAGGAGGGAAAGGGAAGGGGAAAGAAGGAAAAAGAGGAGGAAAGAAGAGGGAAAAAAAGAGGGGGAGGAGGAAGGGAAAGAAGAGGAAGGAAGGGGGAAAAAGAAAGAGGAGAAAAGGGAGGGGGACGAAGAAAGGGACGGGAAGGAAAAAGAAGAGAGGAAAAAAAGGGGGGAAAAGAGAAGGGGAAAAAAAAAAAAAAAAAGAGAAGACCGGGGAAGGGAAAGGGAGAAAAAAAGAAGGGGGGAAGAGAAAGAAGGAGAGAAAGAGAAAGAAAAAGAGGAAAGAGAGAGGGGAAGAAAGAAAAGAAAGGGGGAAGGGAGGGAAGAAAAGGGAAGAGGAAGGGGAGGAGGGAGGGAAAGAGAGGGAGAAAGAGGGGAGAAGAAAGAGAGAGGAAAAAGGAAAAGAAGAAGAAGAGAGGGAGAGAAGAAGAAAAGAAGAGGAGAAGAGGAGAGAGGGTAAGAAAAAGGAGGAGAGGAAAAGGGAAGAAAAGCAAAGGACAGAACGCAGGAAAGAGGAAGGAGAGCGGAAAGGGAACCAGGAAAAAAAGGAGGAGGAAGAGAAGGG
>NW_022984643.1:3553641-3554531 GCF_008694065.1 Daldinia childiae
TATTTAATAAATTATTAAATAAATTTAAAATATATATTTATATATAAAATTTTATATAATATAAAAGTATAAATTATAATAAAATAAAGGTTATAATAATTAAGTTAATTTTATAAAAAATATTAATAATATTAATTATAATTTTAAATTAATTTTATAATAATATATTTTAATAAAATTTTAAAAAAGAATATTTTAACATATATTTAAATAAAAAAATAAATATAATTTTAATAAATTTATTATATAAATTAAAATAGTTTAATATTATATAATAAAAGAAATTTAAATAATATTAAAAAAATCAGGATATATATTAATAAAAATAAATAATATTATTTATATTAATAAAAAAAATAAAAATAAATAATATTATTTATATTAATAAAAAAAATAAAAAACGTAGTAATTATTTATATTAATACCTTTTTATTATTTAATTTTAGCTTTAAATAATTAAAAATATTAATAAATAATATTTAAAAACCTATTTTTATTATTAATTTAATTAATATTAATTAATTTTTATAAATAAAAATTATAAAATTTATTTTTATTAATAATGTTTGTTTTAATTAAAAATAAAATATTAAAAAAATAAAAAGAATTATAATATTTTTTAATTTAAAATTGTAAAAAATGTAATTTAATAAATATAAATAATTATATAAATATTAATAATAATATAAATATAAATAAATTATTTAAATATATATTTTTAATAAATAAAATAAATTTTTTAATTTATTTAATAAAATTTAATATTAATTTTATTATATTAATTTAAATATAATTTATAAACAATTTTATTATAAAATATATAATAGAAATTAAAAAAAGAATAAAATATTTATATAATATAATAAAATAATATATATATTATTATATAT
>NW_022984643.1:3555523-3556883 GCF_008694065.1 Daldinia childiae
TTAATAAATTTATACGTTATAATTTATATTATTATAAATATTATAATAATATTATTATTATTATTATTTTATTATTTTATTATATTTAATAATTATATTAATATAATTTATTAATTTCTTAAAAAAAGTTTTTTTAGTTTTATTTATATATTTTCTTATAATAATATATATTTTTTTTTTAAATTATTTATTTTTTATTAAAAAATGTAAAAATATAATAATATTTATATATATTATTATATATATAATTAAAGTTTATAAAAATTTAATATTTATATATAATTTTATTAATATCACAAAATTTAAATTAATTATTATAATTTTTTTATTATTATATATTTTATATACTTTTTTTAATATATTATAAAGTTATTCTTAATTTTTTAAATTTAATAATTTTATAAATTTATAATATTTTATAAATTTATGGTATTTTTTTTATTTAATAAATTTAATAAATTTTTTAATTAAATTTTATTATTAATATATTATATTATAATATAGTTAGTTTTTACTTTTTAGTTTATATAATAATAGTTTATATATATATATTATTTATAATAATTTAATATTAATTTTTTTATAAAATTATAAATTTATATTATATTAATGGTAATAATAGTAAATATAATATATTTAAATTTTTTTTAAATATTTAGTAATAATTGTTTATAATTTATATAATTATAATATAAATATTTTAATTATAAAAATATAAAATTTAAAAAAATATATATATTTGTAAACTTGCGTAAACATTTTCTTATATTTATAAATTTATGTAATAAAATCTATTAAAAATATATAAATATTTTAATAAATTTTAGTTAATTATTTTTTTTATTAACTTATTAATTTTTTATTATTTATTGAAAAATTATTTATTAATTATTTATTAATTATTTATCAATTATTTATAAATTTTTTATAATAATTTCCAAAAGTTTAAATATGAAAAATATCTTTAATAAATAATTAATAATTAATTTTTTAATAATTAAATTTAAAATATAATTAATATTTATTACGTTATATAATTTAATTTAATTAAATTTATAATATAAATAATTTTTATTAAATATATAATATTATATATATTATTTTATTATATTATATAAATATTTTATTATTTTTTTAATTTTTATTATATATTTTATTGTAAAATTATTTATAAATTATATTTAAATTAATATAATAAAATTAATATTAAATTTTATTAAATAAATTATAATATTTATTTTATTTATTAAAAATATATATTTAAATATTTTATTTTTATTTATATAATTATGTATATTATAAAAATTATAAAAATTATATTTTTAAATTAAAATTCTTTTTATTTTTTATTTTTTTTTAA
>NW_022984643.1:3557905-3575909 GCF_008694065.1 Daldinia childiae
TAAATTTAATAAATTAAAATAATTAATATATTTAGTATAAAATTTTATAAAAAACTTTTTTACAATTAATTATATTTATATTTAAATAAATATTTAATTAAATATAGAAATATATTTAAATAATTTTTTAAATAATATATATATTTAATTAATATTTATATTATTAAAATTATTTAATTAAATTAAAAATAAAAATATAAATGTTATATATTAAATTATTAAATTAAATAAATTATAAAAATTAATATATTAAAACTAAAAAATAAATAGGATATATTTAAATATATTAAATATATTAATAAACTTTAATAATAAAACAAAAATATATTAATAATAATAATTTTTAAATATATTAATTAATTAATTATTTTTTTATTTAATATAATTATTTTTTAAAAAAATCTTAAAAAAAAATTTAAATCTAAAAAATATATTATAATATTATTTTAATAATTTTTTTTTTAAATTTTATAATTTATATAATATAATTTTTTTTATAATAAATATTAATTTAATTCCATTAAATATAATATTTTTTTTATTAAAAAAATTAATTATTATATTAAATATAAAATTATTTATATTATTTATAATATATATATTAATTTTTATATTTAAAAAAAATTAATTAAAATATATAAAATAATAATAATAAAATTAAAAAATAACATTAAATCGGCAATAAAAAAGATTTAATTTAAACAATAGCCACATTATTTAACCACAATTAAAGGTCACGCAAAAATCCCATAAATACTATATATATTTCTACGTAAATTTACTAAACCGCGTATATATCTTTTATACCAACCCCGCAAATTCACAAACTATCTTTTAACATACACTTAACTTTATTACCTAATTAATTCTAATTAACCAACCAACTAAACAACTTTATATATACATATATTAAATATTTAAACTTTATTTTTAACTTTTTTACCTTATAATATTTAAATATAACCGTATAATCTTTAAATAATATATATAACTAAATAAAAATAATATAATAAAATATATAAACTTTACATTATAATTAAATTTAATTAAATTATTTAAATTAAATAAAATTATAAAATAAAATCTAAAAGAAAATATTAAAGAAAATATTATTATATAAACAATATAAAATTTAACCAATAAAAAACATATATTTAACGTTATAAAAATTATAATATATATTTAAATAAAATAAATATAAAATATAAAAAAATATCAATAACATCATATATTAAAATATATACTTAAAGTTTGTTTTACTTAAATTATAATTATTACTTAAATAAAACCTTTTTTATTACCAATTTAATATTGCTTAAATTAAGATATAATATTTAATAAATATAATAAATTATTTATTTATATAATTATTAATTTTATTTTTAAAATAAAATTTAATTATTTTAATTTATATTTAATTTTTTTTAATATTAAACATTATATTTTTTTAATTAAAAAATTTATAATATTAATATTTATATATTAATTTATTTTAATTATTAATTATAAAATATAAATTATTTTATTATTTTAATTATTATTTTAAATATCATTTTAATTATTACTTTAATTATTATTTTTACTTTTTTTTTTAAAACAATTTTTTTAAACATAATTATATTTATTATATTTATAATAAAAAAGACCTTTTTTATTATTTTAATTAAATTTATTTTTAAAACGTTTTAATTTTTAATTTTTAATTTTATTATTTTTTTAAAAATTATAAAACAAATTATTTTTAATTTTTTTTATTTATAAATTTTATTAATAAAATAATTTATAATTTATATAATTAAAAAAAATTAAATTATTTTTATTTGATTTCTTAATTTTTTATTATAATTAAATAAAAATATTATAATTTATTCATTATTATTTAAAAATAATTTAAATTTTTATATTATTTACGTAATTTATTTTTATTTAAAAGTATTATATTTTTTACTTATAAATTTATATTATAGTTTTTTTTTATTAAACTTTATTAATTAAAACATAAATTTTACCTAATAATTTTAAAGTTTTTATATTTTTTTTATACTTAAAATTAAATGTAAAAAATTATATTTATATATTTTTATAATAATTATAAATATTTTTAATATATTTATAAATATAATTTTTATTTTTTTATAATATTCAATTTTTTAAAAAATTAATATAATAATGTTTTTTATATATTTCTTAATTAATTTAATTTTTTGAATATTTTTTTTATTAATTATAAAATTAAAATATTTCTATTTTAAAATTATATTAATTAAGATTTAAAAAAATACATATACTTATAAATTTGTGCAAACGTTTTCACGTACTTGCAAACTTATACAATAAAATTTATCGGAAATATATATCTTAATAAATCCTAATTAATTATTTTTTAATTAATTTATTAATTTTTTATTATTTATTAAAAAATTATTCATTAATTTCTTATTAATTATTTATCATTTCTTTATTTATTTCCCATAATTTTTAACGTAAAAAATGTTTTTAATAAATTATAAATATTAATATTTTATACCTTTTTTTAATTTTTTAATTTTTTATTTAAATTTAATAATTAATTATATAATATTAATTTTAATAATTTTTTTAATTTTCTTAATTTTAAAAATTTTATTAATTTTAATTTATTAAAAATTATTTTTTTTATAAATTTCTTTTTTAATTTCTTATTATTACGTTTAACCAAATTTCCTATAAATATTAAATAACGTTTTTTTTAATTTAATATATAATAAATTTAATATTTTTAATACAAAATCTTTTTATTTTTTTAATTTTATATCCATTTTTAATATTTATAAAAAAAATTTATTTTATAATTTTTAATAATATTATATTTATTAAATTATTTAAATTAATTTTAAATATTTATTAAACTAAACAATTTAATTTAATAAAAAATAAATTTAATATAAATAATTAATGATACAATTTTAACATAAATAATATTTATTACGTTTTATTATTTATATTAAAAACGTTTAAAATTTATTTATATAATTTTTATTATTTTACTATATTATTTATTAATTTTAATTTTTTATAATAAAATTTTTATAATATTTTCTAATTTAATGTTTTAAAAAAGTTTATTATTTTATTAATTATTATATTTATTATTAAAATAAATATTTTTTTATTTATTTTATTTTAAAATTTATAATTTTTATTTATTAGTAATTTAATTTTTAATTTAATTTTAATTAATTTTTTATGAAACGTTTGATTAATTTCTTTTATTTATGAATTTAATTTTATAAATTAAATATTATTTATTTTTATTATTCTTTTAATAAATATTATTTATTAAATTATTTTTATTTAATATTTAAAATCTTATATTTTTTAATTTAATTCTTAAAATTTATATATTTTATTTAATATATAAAAATTTTTTAATAAATAAAAAAAGGTTTATAATAATTTAATTAATATTTAATTTTATTAATAATAATAAAATATTATTATAAATAAATACAAAAATATAATAATATTTATATATATTATTATATATATAATTAAAGTTTATAAAAATTTAATATTTATATATAACTTTATTAATATAATAAAATTTAAATTAATTATTATAATTTCTTTATTATTATATATTTTTATTTATAAAGTAAATGTATTTTATTATTATTTATTAACGTTTAATAATATATAATTTATTTTTTAAAAATTTAAAACCTTTTTTTAATAAAATTATTTTATATAATAATTTATATATAATTTTATTTAATTTATTAATAATTTTTCAAAATTTAATTAATAAATTAAATTGTTATATAAAAAATTTATTATATATAAAAATAAGTTTTAATATAATTTTATTAATATTTTCTTAATATTTAAAATATTTAAAATAAACTAAATAATATAACATTTAAAATAAAAAAATATATAATTTTAATAATATTAAATTATAAAATAATTTAATTAAAATTTAAAAAATATTAATTTAATAATTATAAAATTAATTTATATATTTTTTTAATAAAAATAATATTATTAATTTATTAAAAGATTATTATTATTAACATACCTTTATTTATTATTGGATATTTATTAATATAGTTTATATAACAGGTATATTTTTACTAATTTTTTAATTTAATTAACTATACTATATTATAATTTATTAACTTTTATAATTTATTTAATTTAATATTTTAATTTATATAAATTATTTAAATATTTTCGTTTTAATTAAAACTTTTTTATAACATAAAATTTAATTAAATATATATTTTATTTAAAAATTTATTTAAATATATATTTATATTTAATATAAATATAATTATATAAAAAAATATTATGTAGTATTTTTGAAAGTTACGATTATATATAATTATTTAAATAATTTTATATTAAAAATTTATATTAAATTAATATTTATATTATTAAAAATTTTAATTAAAATTAAAATAATAATATAAATTATATAAATTATAAAAATTAATATATTTAATATAACTTTAAAATTAAATTTTATAAAAAAATCTTTATTATTATATTTATATTTAATAAAATATTTAATTAAATATATATATATTTTTAAATAATTTTTAAAATAACGAATATATTAAATTAAGATTTTTATTATTAAAAAAGCTTTCATTAAAACAAAAATAATAATATAAATATTATATATTAAATTAATACATTAAATAAATTATAAAGATTAATATAAAAAGAGTTAAAAGTAGGTAGGATTTTTTTAAATATATTAAATATACCAATAAACCCCCGATAATAAAACGAAGGTATACCAATAGTAATAGTTTATTTAAAAAAATAAAAAGAAATTTATTTTTAATATAAATTAAATTTCATTATATGAAATATTTAATTATTTATTTATATACGCCTTTTAAAATAAAAAAACTATTTATATTTAAAAGTTAAAATTTATAAAATAAATAAATAAATATATAAAAATTTATATTATTATTATTATAATAATGTTTATAAAATTTTATTAATATATATTTTTTATAATTAATAAATATTAAAACATATTTAACGTTTTTTATATAATTTTTTATATATTTATTAAAATATTTTAATTATTTTAAATTAATTTTATTTATAATTTAACTTTTTTAAAACAATTTAATAATTTAATTAAATAAAAATTTATTATTATAATATAATAAAATAAAATATTTTTTTTTATTATAATAATATAAACGGTATAATTTAACCTTAAAATTTAATTAATTTTTATATTTAAATATAATTTAATAAAATTTTAAATAATTATTTTTATAATAATTATATCTATTATAAACCTAATTTTATTAAAATTATATATATTTTTAAATAAAATATTTTTTTATTATATTAATAATTAACTTATATAATATATAATAAACGTTAAAAATTTTATAAATTTTTTTTTTAATAATTAATTTAATAATTTAAATATATTTTAAATTTAAATTATTAATATATAAAATTTATAATCTAATTCTTTTTAATAAATTCTTTATTACATTTTTATAGTAATATATTAATTATTTTTTTAATGCAAAAAGATTTAAAAAAAGATTTAAATATTTTAAATAATAATATTTTCTTTATATTAAATTAATTTTTATAAATTTTTTATAATATTTTAATATTATTAATAATTATATATTTTATTGTATAACGTTTTATATTAAGATTTTTATTATATTTTATATTATTAAATACTAGATTTATTTTAAATTTTTTTTAAATATTTAAAATATTATAAATTAATTAAATAATTCATTATTAAAATTAAAAGGTAATAATTTAAATATTTTTAAATTATTAATTTATATAAGTTATTAATTAATAATTTATATTATTATTTATATTAAAATAATGGTTTTATATATAATAATAATTTTATATTATAAATTTTTTAATATTTTAAAATAATTAATAATTAAATTTTTTTATATATATTTTTATATTAAATATTTTTTAAATTAATTAATAATAATATTATAATTTTTATAAAATTTCATATTAAATAATAAATTTAATTTTAAATTATATTTATATATTTAATTTNATTATTAATTTTATTAAAATAATAATTTTATAAATAATAATAATTTTATATTATAAATTTTTTAATATTTTAAAATAATTAATAATAAATTTTTTTTAAATATATTTTTATAATAAATATTTTTTTTAATTAATTAATAATAATATTATAATTTTTATAAAATTTTATATTAAATAATAAGTTTAGTTTTAAATTATATTTATATATTTAATTTTTATAAATAATTTAATAAAAAATTATATTTTTTTATTTTATAATTTTTACTATTTTATTAATATTTAATAATATATTTAATTTAAATATTTTATAATTTTTAATAAAGATTTTAAATTAATTAATATTTATTATTTTATTAAAATTTTTTAAATTTATATATGTAATAAATTTTTTATTATTATTTATAATATTTATTTTTTAAAAAAAAATATCTTTTTAATATATTTATTTAAAAATTTCTTTTAATTAATATATTAATAATTTTAAAATTAAAGAAAATATTATATTTATTATTATTATTATTTTTTATAAATAATATTTTTTTATTAAATTATTTAATTTTATATTTTTATTTTTATTTATTTTCATAATTTTATTAAATTTTAAAACTAATAATTTATATAATATATATTTATTTATATAAATATATTTAAAACAATTTAATTATATATTAAATAATTTATTATATTTTTTCTTTATCAAAAATATTTTTTACATTTAAATTTTTAAAATTATTATGAAAAATTAATAAAAAAATGATAAATAATTAATAAATAATTTTTTAATAAATAATAAAAAATTAATAAATTAATAAAAAAATAATTAATTAAAATTTATTAAAATATTTAATTTTTAATAAATTTTACTATATAAATTTATAAATATATAAAAACGTTTGCGTAAGTTTGTAAGTATATACATTTTCTTAAATTTTAAAATCTTTTAACATATTTTTTATTATTATTATATTATATATATAATAAATAAATTATATTTTTATTTAATCTTTTATTATTTCAATTTCTTTTTAAATATAAAATAATCTTATTATTTTATTTTTATTTTTTTTATTTTTAAAATAATTTTTTTAATAAATATTTTATATTTTAAATTATTTTTATTATTATAATTATTTTGTTTTATTTAATAATGTTAATATTATAATTTATTATATTTTTTTAAAATTTATTATTATAACTTTTTTATCGGTTATAATTATAAAAACTTTTATAATAATTATTATAATAATTATTATATTAATTTTTACAATATATTTTTTATTAATAATTATTTTTATAATTATATTTTTTTTTATAATTTTAATTATTTTATTAATAATTATTATTATATTAAAAGTTTTTATTATAATTATTATAATTATAAATTTTTTTACTTTTTTTTCATAATTAAATTATTAAATTAAATTATATTTAATATTTTTATTATTAATATTAAAAATAAAATTTAAGAAAACGTATATATTTATAAATTTAAGCAAATATTTTTATATATTTATAAATTTATATAATAAAATTTATTAAAAATATTTAAATATTTTAATAAATTTTTATTAATTATTTTTTTTATTAATTTATTAAATTTTTATTATTTATTAAAAAATTATTTATTAATTAATTATTAATTATTAATTAATTTTTTATAATAATTTCTAAAAGTTTAAATATAAAAAATATTTTTAATAAATTATTTATAAATATTTTTTTATATTATTATTAATTTTAAGATTTTTAATATATTTATTAAATATAAAAATAAATTATTTTCTTTTTTTATTTATATTTATTTATTATTTTTTATTAAATTTAATAATATATTTAATATATTTATTAATATTTATATAATAAATTAAAATTTATATAAATAATTAATATAAATATTATATTTTAAAGGTTTAAATTAATATTTTATTATTTATTTATTAAGTTTAATATATATATATTAATTTTATTATTTACATTTAAACTAATATATTTTTATTGAAATAATTTTCTTTTATATAAATAATAATTTAAAATTTTTATTATATTTTATTTAATATTATTTAAAATATATTAAATAATTTATTTAATATGTAATTATTATTTATAAATATAATGTTTTATTTAATTTAGACTATTGCTATTAATACATCCTCATTTTGCTATCGAAGGCTTATTGGTATACTTTATATAACAGGTACATCCCCACCAATTTTTTCAATTAAATTAATTATATTACATTTTAACCTTTTAACTTTTATAATTTATCTAAGATAATATCTTAACATATAAGATTTATATTACTATTTTTGTCTTAATTAAAACTTTTTAACGATATAAATCCCGATTAAATGTATACATCCTTTTAAAAGTTATCCAAATATATATATATATTTGATTAAATATAAATGCAACCGTAAAAAAACCTTCCGCAAAACCTTATCTAAAACCTTATTTAGAATTTTATTGAATATATTAACCCCTATAATTTATTTAATTTAAAAATTTAACCTATATAATTTATATCGATAATTTTGCCTTAATTAGGACTTCCAAATAATATAATTCTTAAACCGATACAGGCCTTTAATATAAAGTTATTCGAGTATATTTGATGGTGGTAATGGTGGTGGCTCTTGGGAAGACCACGTGATATCCTTTCGTGCGGTTACATCTGCATTAAATTAAATATATATTCGAATAACTTTTAAAAAGATACATGCATCCAATCAAGACTTATATCGTTGGAAAGTTCTAATTAAGGCAAAATTAATAATATAAATATTATATATTATATTATAAAATTAAATAAGTTATAAAGGTTAATATATTAGTAGTTAAAAATAAATAAGATGTATTTCGATATATTAAATGTACCAATAAGTTTTGATAGCAAAACAAAGGTGTACCAATAGCAATAATCTTAATTTATAATAATATTTTAATATATTAATTTATTATTTTTTATAATAAAATTTATATATATAAATTATAATTGTAATTTTATAAATTTTATTAATTTTAACGTAATATATTACGTTAATAAATAGTTTAACGTTATAATAAATAATATTTTTATTTACAATAATAATATTATTAAATTTAAAAAATTTATTTATTTTTAAATAAAATATATTAATATTTTTAATTTTAAAGATATTTAATTAAATTTATTATTTTGTAATTATACATTATTTATGTTAATAATTATAAATTTTAATATTATTTTTAAAATAATAATATATTTAATAATTTATTATTTATTATTTTTATTAATATTGGTAAAATTAAATAATAAATTAAATAATTATATTTTTTTATTTTTTTTATTACTATTAATATTACCAATTTTTAAATTAATTATTATATTGTTTTTATAAAATAGTAAATTTTTTAATATTATTAATATTAAAAATAAAAATATTACATATTAATTAATAATAAATTATTAATATTTTAATAGTTAATATTATAATTTAATTAATTATTTTGGTTAAATTTATTTTTAATAATAAAATAATATTTTAAAATTATTTAATTATTTTAAATATTTTATATTAAATTATATTTATTAATTTTAAATTTATATAAAATAATTAATAAACGTAACCTATTATAGTTAATTATTAATTTATATAATTAATTTTAAGTTTGGTTATAAATTTATTAGTAAATTTTTAATTTATTAATAAATTTATTTTAAAAGAAAAAATTTATTATAACTTTATTAAAAAATAATTTATTAATAATAAGAAATTAATAAAAATTTTTAATAAATTTTATTATATAAATTTATAAATATATAAAAATGTATACATTTATAAGTTTATATAAACATTTTTTTAAATTTTAATTTTTTAATATTTAATATTTTTAAATTATAATATTATTAATAAATAATATTTATAATATTAAAATTATTAAATATTTAAATATAAATAATAATATTTATTTTAAAATAATTAAAATAAAATTTAATAATAACAATAAATTTTTAATAATTAAATGTAATTTTAATAAATTTATAAATAATATATTAATTAATAAAATATTATTTTATTATTAATAACAAATTTAATACGTTTATTATTAATATTATTTTATTAATTAATATATTATTTATAAATTTATTTATTACTATTATAATTATAATATTATTTATAATATAAAATAAAAATATTTTTAAATTATAATATTATTATTATATAAATAATTATATTATAAATAATATAATTATTAATAATATAAAATTTCAAATAATTTAAAATATTTAATAAAACTTATTTATATTTTTAATTTATTTTAAATTATAATTTTTTGAAATTTAATTAAAAAAATTTATATATTAATTAAATAATTATTATAAATTATAAAATTTGAATAATTTAAATAATATATATATTTATATACATTTATTATATTTTATTTTTTTATAATTTTTATACCGTAAATTAAAAAAATAATGTTTTAAAAATATAATAATTTGAATAATATTATCTTATTAATTATTTTTTTTAATATAATTAAAATAAAAAGTGATTTTATATAATATAATATATATATTTTTAATAAAATAATTTTATTTTAAATTGGGTAAATTTATTTTTTATAAAATTAAATTATTTAAAATAAATATAAATTGATAATTTTAATATATAATAATATTTAATTTAAAAAATATTATTAAATTTAAATTAATAATAATATTATAAATATAATTATTAATTATTAAATATAATTTTTTAAATTAAACTTTTTAAATAAATAATTTTTTTAATAATTAAGTTTTTTTTAATGAATTATTTTATAATATTAAAGTATAATATATTAAATTTTAATATTTTAAAGATATTTTTTATATTTAAGGTTTTAAAAATTATTATATAAAATTAATAAAAAAATAAATAAATAATAATTAATTAATAAATAATAATAATTAATTAATAAAAAATAATTAATTAATAAAAAATTAATAAATTAATAAAGAAAATAATTAGTTAAAATTTATTAAAATATTTAAATATTTTAATAGATTTTATTTTATAAATTTATAAATACGTAAAAATGCTTACGTAAACTTATAAATAGATTCCTTTTTTTAATTTTTAAATTATTTAATAAAAATTTAAAATTTAAATATTTTAATTATTTTAATAATTTTAATAATAAATAAATAAAAATTAAAAATTATAATAAAATATTATAATAATGATAAAAATATAATATTAATAACCTATAAATTTTTTAATAAAAATAAAATTATTAAATATAAAAATTATTAATTTATAAAAATTTACTATATTTAATAAAAAAAATCTTTTTTAATTAAAATAAATTAATTAATTAATTATTAATTAATTAAAGATTAATTGTTATTATCTTCTATCATTATTAAATTAAATAATATAATAATAATTTTAAAATTTATTATTTTAATATTTTTTTAAACTATTACTATTAGTATATTTTCGTTTTGTTATTTAAGCTTATTAGTACACCTAATATATTTAAATATATCCTATTTATTTTCAAATTTTCATATATTTTAATAAATTAACCCTTATAATTTATTTAATTTTATATTTTAATATATAAAATTTATATTATTATTTTTATTTTAATTAAAGTTTTTCAATAATATGAATTTTAATTAAATATATACGTTATTTTTAAAATTATTTAAATATATATATATATTTAATTTAATATTTAATTAAATATAAATATAATTATAAAAGAATTTCTTATAAAACTTTATTTATAATTTTATTAAATATATTAACTTTTATAATTTATTTAATATAATAATTTAATTTATATAATTTATATTATTTATTTTACCTTAATTAAGCTTTTTTAATAATATAAATATTAATTTAATGCAAATTTTAATTATAAAATTATTTAAATATATATATTAATGGTGGTAGTTTTTAAAAAATTATTTAATATCTTTTCGCGCGGTTATATTTACATTTAATTAAATATATATATTTAAATAACTTTTAAAATAATATATGTATTTAATTAAAATTCATATTATTAAATAGTTTTAATTAAAATAAAATTAATAATATAAATTATATAAATTAAATGGTTAAATTAAATAAATTATAAGGATTAATAGATTAAACTATGGTATAATTAATTTAATTAAAATAATTGATAGGGATGTATTTAATATATAAAGTGTACCAATAAGCCCCCGATAATAAAACAAGGATGTACCAATAGCAATAGTCTTTTTTTAAAGTTTTTATTTTTTTTCATATATTTCTTTTAATTACTATATATACTTTTCCTATTAGATTAAATTGTTTAATTTATATTTTTTAAATTAATGATTAATTTTTTTTTACATTATATTTAATTCTTTTTATTTAAACTTTTTATATTTTAAAAAATATATAATTATTTATATATAAAATAATAATAATACATAATTTTTTATTAATATATATTATATTATTTAAAATTAATGGTTAAAATTGCTATGTTTTTAATAATTATTTGACTTTTATTTATTAAACTATTTCTATTTATTTTAATTTATATAAAAGATTTATTAAATTAAAAAAACTTTTTTATAAAATTATACTTTTTTATTTTTTTAAAAAAGAATTAAAAATATTTTTTTAAAAAACAATAAAATGAACATATAAATAGTTTTTTATTAAATTACTATTTAAATATATTATTATAAAATTAATTTAAACTTTTTTATATTTTTTATTACTATTAATATTACAAATATTTATTAAACAGTAATTTTAGTTATTATTATTTTGGTTTTATTATAATTAATATTTTTTTATTAAATGAAACCTTTTATTATAATATATACTTTAAATTTATATAATTTTGTAATAAATCAAAACTTTTTTTTAATATTTATTTTATGTTAATAAAATTATTATAAATAATTTTATTTTTATTTATAAATTTAAATATATTATATTTTAGATTTTTATATATTTTAATAAAAATGGCTTATAATTATTTATTTTATGCTTTATTTTTTAAAACTTTTTATATTATTAAGTTTATATTATATAAAATAAAAAATGTTTTATAATAATTTTACATTATATTAAATTTGTATTATTAATTTTTATTATTTAAATTTAAATTTATGTAATTATAAATATTTTTTATAAATTATTTTTATATGTTTAAAAATATATGATTATATATTATGTTAAAAAAACATTTATTTTATTATTTAGCTTTTTTTTAAAAATTAACCGTTAATATTTTAAAAACTATATTATAATATACATTAAATTTCTTTTTTTTAAAATTTTTTTTTTTTACGTTTAATTATTTTTGTTTATTATATTAAAATCTTTACTACATATATAACTTTTGATTTTAATTTCATAGCGCAAAAGTTTTTATATATATTTAAAGAAAAATTATATAATATTTTTTTAAATTAAATACATTATATAAATTGTTTATATTTTTATGAAATATAGTGTAAAATATTTTAAATAATTAATCTTTTTTAATAACTATATAAAATACTTATGTTTTTTTATATGTTTTATTAAAATATTTTTAATATTTTTAATTTTTAATTTTTATTAATATATATAATATATTTAAATTTTATCATTTTTATATTTATTATATTAAATTTATAATCTTTATTTAAATTTAAACTATTAAAATAATATTTCACAATTATTATAATTATTATTTAATAATATTTTATTTAATTTAAGTTTAAAAATATAAATATATATTTTTTTTAATAAATATAACTGTTATTATCATTTATAACCTTTAAATATACTTTGAAAATATATTATTTTAATATTAATTTTAAATGGTAAATATAAAAAAGTTAATATTTTTTTAATAAAACGTTTTAAATTAATTTATATTAAATTTATATTCTTTATTTAATTTACCGGTTATAATTTTCCATTTTTTATTATTTTTATTAAAATATAATAATGTAAAACTTTATTAAATTTTTTAATAATAAATTTTAAAATTTATTAAGTATTATTTTTTTATTTATATATTTTATATTTTTTATATTAACTTTTATCTTTTATAATTATAAAAAAATACCAATATTCTTTTATTAATTTTAAATTTGTATTTTTTAAATTATATTAAAATATTTAAATTATATATTTATTTTTTTAAAAAAAATTTAATAATTTTATTTTTTATATTTTTACTTAATTATATGTAAAATAAAATAAGATATTTATTTGTAAAAGTTAAAAGTTAAATTTAATTATTTTTTATATTATTTAATTTATTTATTATATATTAAAATAATATAGTTTTTAATGTTATAAAATAAATTTTTTTATAATTTTATTTATTATAATTATTACGTTATTAATGTTATCAAATAAACTTTTTTAAATTTTATTTATTATAATTATTATATTGTTAATAAATATTTTATTTATTATTTTTTAAACTTTATTTATTTTTTTAAACTTTATTTATTTTTTTAAAATTTAGGCAAACGTATGTATTTACAAGTTTACGCAAGCGTTTTTACATATTCATAGGCTTACACGGTAAAATCTGTCGGAAATTTTTATCAATTTCTTATAATAATTTTTAAAAGTTTAAGCGTAAAAAATGTTTTTCACGGATAATATTTTTAAATATTATTTTTATTAATTATTTATTGGTTTTTATAAAATTAATATTATTGATTTAATTATATTATATTATTATAATAAAATTTTTATTTTTTATATAAAACGTAATTTAATATAATTATTGTTATTAATATATTTTCGTTTTATTATTAAAATTTATTGGTATATTTAATACATTTAAATAGATTTTATTTATTTTAATTTCCATTATATTAACCTTTATAATTTATTTAATTTAATCATTTATAATATAAAATTTATATTAATTTTTTCAATTTAATTAAAGTTTTTTAATAATATATATTTTAATTTAATACATGTTATATTTTAAAAGTTATTTAAATATATATATATATATTTAATTAAACGTAAATATAACCGTAAAAAAACCTTTTTGTAAAACTTTATTTAAAACCGGTTTATTAAATATATTTACTATTATATTATAAAGAATTTTACGTTTTTATAAATATAATATATATTATTATATTTATTTTAATTTAATTTTTTAAATAATATATATATTAATTAATTAAACTTTTTATATAAAATTATTTAAATATTGTGGGAATATTGGTTATATAACCTGGGTGGGACAGATCCATTCATCTTATATTATTCCCATATATTCTAATTTAAAATTAGAATATATATTAAATATTATTAATAATAATTTTTATTTATTATATATAATATCTTTTTATATATATATAATATTTTTTTTTTTAATATTAATTAATTTAATAATAAGTTAATTATAAATTAGTTAAATACCTAAAAAGAAGAGATAGTTTACGCGTTAAATTTCGATAAAAAAAAGCAAATAATTTCGAGATTTTATATTTTTGTGTATAATTTTAAACCTAAAATTTTATAATTTTATATATAGTTTTAAAAAACCTTATGTTAATTTAAAATTTTTAGATAAAAGAAATAACTTACGTGTTAAATTTTAAATTTTAGGTTTACGTTTATTACGTATAGATAAATAATATTAAAACTTTATTTTATTAAATAAATAATTTTGGGAGAATTTATACCAATTAATTTATGCGTTTATTATATGCTTTTATTTATAATATATAAGATATTAAAAAAAGGTAATAATATTATAAATTATATTATAATTTTATTTTAGTAATAAATCTTATACTTTATTCGAAAAATTTTTTTAACTTTATTTAAAAAAAAAAAAAAAAAAAAAAAGTTTTACCTATTGGTGTTATTTAAAAGTTTAATATTTAAAGAAGTAATAATATTTAAAAACCATAAAGGTATATAATAACGCCGTTTTTTTTTAAAACCAATTTATAAAAATAAAGTTAGGTAAATTTTTCTTTTATAATATACATTTCAATAATACTATTTCTTTTATTACTTTTTTTACTTATTTTTTTTTATTATAATAATTAATATTATTATTAATTTTAATTATAATATTATATATTTAATATAGCCAAATAAGTATAAAACTTTTAGTAAAAATATATTAATAATAAAAAATCTAGCGTAAAGCTTATAGCTAACAACGTAATAAAAGTTTTAATAATTTGAATTAAGATATATATAGCTGAAAGTATATAAAGCTATAATAAAAATATAATTAATAAAATTTTATAATATATTTTTAAAATTAATTTTAATAGTTAAACCGGAGCTTATTTTAATAAAATTAAACATTTATTTTACATTAAAATTAAAGAATATATTATATTTTATAACGTTTATATAAAAGAAATAGTTAATAATTATTAAATATTAATAAATATTATTAATATAAAATTATTTTTAATATATTTCAAAAAAAAAATATTTAATTTATTAAAAACTTATTTTTTTAAATTTAAATTTATAATTAATTTAATATATATATACTTATTAAAAATTATAACAAAAAATATTACAATTAAATTAAATTTAATAATAATAATGTTATTACTATAATTATCCCTAACAGTTTAAGCTATAAATATTTAAATTATAATTGTGTAAAATTTTATATTTATATTTACGCAATTATAAATAGGATAACGTAAATCACTAGTCAGCGGCCCACACAAGTCAACGGCCCAACCAAAATATAACCAAAAATCAACATTTTTAAAAATCTATAACTTTACCAACTTTTAGTTAAACTTTCCTAAATTTTAATATGTATTATATAACTATAAAACTAATATATATAAAAATTGAAAAAAATACTGTTATACTATAATATAAGTTATAAAAATTTTGGACATTTTTGGACCCATTTTTATATTTTTCATTTTTAATTAATTAAAAAAAATAGTATAAAAATAAAGAAAAATATCATTATTATTAAAATTTAAATATATACCTAAATTTAAAATCCGAATTTTAATAGGATTTTTTTTTAAGTAAAGTGCACGGTTATGCACAGACGTATTTTGTATGTATTTTCGTTGGGCCGCTGACTTGTGTGGGCCGTTGACTAGTGATTTACGTTAGGTATAATTTAACTTAGTGTAATTTATAAACTTTTAATTAATTTCTTAAATATTTTAGTAAATTTAAATATTTTAATAAAAATAAATAATTCTTTAATTATAACTAATTTAAACATTTCTAATAATAATAGATAGTTTTATATAATAAGGTTAATTTATAAGAAATATAAAAAATTTTTTAAGAATAATATAAAAATTTATTAAAAGATTATTTATTTATAAATAAAACGAGTAAATAATAATATATAAATTTTAATTTTTTATTATATTAATTAAATTATATAATAATAATGATTTTAAATTTGGAAGTAAAAAATATAAAATATTAAATAAATAAATTTAAATTTTTTTATTTTATTATTATAAATTTAAAATTAAATTAGATTTATATGTTAATATTTATAATATTATGTTAAAAAAGGTAATATTAAAATTTTTTTATAAATATTTTATATAAAAAGGTTTTAATTTTAATATAATAATTAATAAAATAAAAGGTTTTTTTTATATAAATAAAAATCTTTAAATATATATATTTAAATAAAAAGATATAATAATTAAAAATATTATATAAAATAATTTTAAAAAAATATTATTTAAATATTTTAAGATATTAATTATATAAATATAATATATTTATAAAGGTTTATTAATTAATTATATTAAAGAAATTTATTTTAAAAAAGGTTTATATTATATTATATAAAAATATTTGATATTTTTATCCGTTTTTTTTTAATAATTAAATATATTTAAAAATATTTATGCCAATTTTTACATAATAGTAAATAATATATATTAAAATTTTTTTAATAAATTTAAAATAAAAAATAAATAATATTA
>NW_022984643.1:3576124-3577010 GCF_008694065.1 Daldinia childiae
TCCTCCTCTCCTTCTCCTCTTCCTCTCTCTTCCCCTCTCCCTCCCCCCCTCTTCCCCCCCTTTTTCTCCCGTTTTTCTTCCTTCTCCCCCTTCCTCTTCCTTCTCCCCCTCCCCCTCCTCCTCTCCTCCTCCCCTTTTCCTTTCTCCTCTCTCTCCTCTCCTCCTCTCCCCTCCTCCCCCTCTTCCCCCTCTTCTTTTTTCTCTCCTCTTTCTCCCTTCTCTCCCTTCCTCCTTTTTCCCTTCCCCCCTCTTTCTCCCTCCCTCCTTTTTTCTCTCTTTCTTCCCCTCCCTCTTTTTCCCCCTCCTTTTCCTCCTCTTCTTCCTCTCTCTTCCGTTTCCCTTTTTTTTTTTTTTCCCCCTTCCCTCTCTCTCTCTTTTCCCCTCTTTTCTTTCCTCTTCCTCTCCTTCCCCTTCTTCGGGCCCTCCCTCTCCCTCCCCCTATTCTCTCGCCTCTCTTCTCTCTTCCCTTCCCTCTCTTTCCGGCCCTCTCTCCTCTCGTTCCTCCTCCTCTTCCCTCCCCCCCTCTTCGTCTTCTTCTTCTCTTTCTTTTCTTTCCCCTTCTCTCCTTTTTCCCTTCTCCCTTTTCCTCTCTTCTTTTTCTTCTCTTTTTCTCCTCTCCCTTCTTTCCGCCTTTTTTTTTCCCTCCTCTCCCCCCTCTCTTTCTCTCTCCCCCTCCCTTTCTTTTTTCTTCCCCCCCCGCTCTTTCTCCTTTTTCTTTCTCCTCCCCCTCTCCCTCATCCTCTCTTCTTCTTTCCTTCCCCCCCCCTTCTCCTCCCTCTCCCCGTTTTCCTTCTCTCCTTCCGCCTCCTTTTTCTTCTCTTTTCTCCCCCTTCCCTCTCCTCCCTTCCCTTCCCTCTTTCTTCCCCCCCTTCCCTCCTCTTCTTCC